>NC_134483.1:440492956-440512956 GCF_040206685.1 Ascaphus truei
CATATCCAAATTGCAGGTCCTAACACTACCCGATAAAATTCTCTTTTACATCTGCTGGAGGGGGAATGACCACATTGGGTCTGTCATAACAGGAACATGAAAAAAACCTGCTACTTGGAAAGTGGGGCGGGGTGAGCTTAAACCCTGGGGGGGAGGAAGGGCCACCAACCTCCAAACAACTGATACCAGCTGAAAATCAAAATCAATAAACACACAATATCCCAGCAAGGTCAAGAAACCCAAAACCCACCACATCATATATAAAGCATATATAAAGTATATATATATAGAGAGAGAGAGAGAGAGAGAGAGAAACACAGAAAAAGAAAACCTCTAAAGTAGCACTCAGACAAATGTTTGCAAAAAATAGAAAAGGTACTTTAATTAAATTCAAAAATAACAGACATACAAACAACTAACTGGAGAGCCTGCCTGACTAAAAAAAAAACAAAAAACAGATGGACAGAAAAAAACAAAAAAATTATAAAATAATAAGATACAACACAATATAATAGACCCAAAAAATATGAAAATATGATGCCCTTAAGAAACTAGCTCACTGTGGGAACAGAAATTCCCGCAATAGAGCAATACAGACCGGCCGGTCACCACATATATAAGAGACTGAAAAACATCATAGGTCTACATAAATAAGCATAGAAAAATGCACAAAAAGTAACATGAGTGTTGTGCTGATAGCAGTAAAAGTGTCACTAGCAAAGTGTAAACCTATTGCAACTCAGGTGATGCTAGAGCAAGGGAGACCTATAGGTGAGTATATTTAGTGACCCAAATACATAGATTAAAGCAGATGAGAAACAAAAAAAGGGAGGGATAAAATAACCCAAGATATTCAGCTCCTTGATGTAAAGACACTGCAAACATAAATCAGCACAGCACAGTCCACTGAAAAAGTCCAAGCATGTAGGACATAGATGGAAGTCCAAAATAAGGCAAAGGCAGGCAGGATCAACAGCAGCAAAAATTAAAATTAGCCCACTAACGCGTTTCGCCCACAAAGGCTTCCTCACGAGTGGTACTAAGGCTATGTAGCAGGGGCATTTAAATAGTTAGCAGACAATTACAAAATTCGCGCCAAAAGACCACATATAACACATGAAATCAATTACTTTGATGATAGATGCTGTTGATTGGTATCGGTGGTGTTTGGCAGCTGTGTTAAGATGTTTTAATACTGGAGTTTGCGTCATGTTCCCAGTGTCCACTTCCTGAAGCGAGGTGTCTTCACAAATTCTCGCGAGAGTTGTACATGAAGCTCCACACATGCGCACTGTGATGTAGCTGTTGCGCCCGCCATCTTTGTTATGGTATTTAACTTTTGCCATTAGTGACGTCATATTCTATAGCAAACGAGTGAAGGTCTCACGAGACTTGTCCCTTACGTCCCGCACATGCGCAATACATATTGCTTTACTGCGGCGGCCATTTTTGAGAGGGTAAAATAGCCCTCAGAAGGATTCTGATCTTTATCGGACAGTAATGTAAGGGCAAGTCCTCGCGCATGGGCAATATGTGTTAAGATGCCCAGACACCTCATTCAGAGTGTCACAGCAGAACAATAGATCCACTTTAGATAGCAGTAACAGCATCCTTTATATCTTCATAACACCATTAGATCCCAACGCAACAACCATCTATTAAAGCATTTGTTTGGTGCATCTGTAATAGGAATTTCATCCTTAGAGATATCATCATTGATTGGTTGGTATCCTGATCTTTTGTAGGTAGATACCCATACACATAGGGGGAGTAGTATCATATCTGGACAATAGGGTGGCATCCCAAGCAGGTACAGAAGTAACCTGCATATAAGGGATAAAGGCTGATCTATGATGATGAGAGAAAAGAAGAGACGAAAGTTAAAGCAATTTTTACAAAGCATCCCATAGCTTGGTTAGGACACATCATTGATATTGTAATTGGGAAACAGAAAAGTAAAAAAAATGTTATTAAACGGAAATATCCGCACATATAATAAAAGGAGGACGGTAATCGGGGAAAACTGTCGGAACTGTTAATAAATTAATCATAAAAAACAAATCAAAACCTAATTCCTTTAAACCAAAAACCTCCATAAAAAGTATATAACACTATTACTTAATTGTTTCCATGAAGAATCTGCAGTATCACCTATAATTGGAAAACAAGATAATGGTTTAACATGCAATGAAGACAAGAATGGTAGATGATGGAATAAACAGGTCCCATTATAGGAACATAGAAAAACCCAAATAGTCGTTAAGACCATTTGGGAGCATTGAACCTAGCGTAACAATCCACCTGCATTCGTGTTGTAAGAGTGTTCTCTCTAAATCTCCCCCGCGTATTCCCAGGGATACACGCTCTATTGCAAATGCAGAAAGAAGCGAATTATCCGCGTTATGTTCCTGCAAAAAATGTTTGGCTACCATTGTGATATTTTTTTAAAGATTCTAGGTCCCTTTGAGCTGTTTTGATATTCCTATTATGTTATATTATCCTAAAGCGTACCTCCCTAGTTGTCATACCTACGTATATCTTATTGCAGGGACACATTAGGCAGTAGATTACTCCTTTTGAGGAGAAATTGCTTTATTGTAAACTCCTTTATGCCCTTACTATCCTTAAAAGTGGATGTTGGTTTAGTAAACTTGCAAGCAGGACAGCCACCACATTTAAAAAAACCCTTCCTGTCAAAAGTAGACAGGAATGTGGTAGTACTGGGTATAGTGTAGTGGCTGTGGACCAATTTGTCCTTTAAGTTTGATGATCTTTACAAAGATGGATTGGAAGCATCTCAAAACTTCCTTACTATGACAACTTTGACAAAACCGCTGATAGAATTTTTGATGCAGCTAATGTCATTCACCCTGACACACAACTATTTTTGGGGTCTATTATATTGTGTTGTATCTTATTATTTTATTATTTTTTTGTTTTTTTCTGTCCATCTGTTTTTTTTTTTTTTGTTTTTTTTTAGTCAGGCAGGCTCTCCAGTTAGTTGTTTGTATGTCTGTTATTTTTTTAATTTAATTAAAGTACCTTTTCTATTTTTTGCAAACATTTGTCTGAGTGCTACTTTAGAGGTTTTCTTTTTCTGTGTTTCTATATTCATTTCTTTCCTCCAGCACCACCTACAGCTTATACTTTTGCTACAACTATTTCAGATATATTTTTCTGATTTAGGTAGGTTTTGACTTTGCATTATTTATTGGTAGTGATGCGGTATTCGCCTTTCTGTGTATGTTATATATATATATATATACAGTGTTCGACAAATCACCCAAAAATCTACTCGCCCAACCAAAAAATCTACTCGCCACCTAGTCCCGTTTTCTGATTTAGGTAGGTTTTGACTTTGCATTATTTATTGGTAGTGATGCGGTATTCGCCTTTCTGTGTATGTTATATATATATATATATA
The DNA here is from genome assembly GCF_040206685.1 of Ascaphus truei. NCBI lineage: Eukaryota > Metazoa > Chordata > Amphibia > Anura > Ascaphidae > Ascaphus > Ascaphus truei. The sequence continues at coordinate 440,496,381 of NC_134483.1, forward strand.
TACAGTGTTCGACAAATCACCCAAAAATCTACTCGCCCAACCAAAAAATCTACTCGCCACCTAGTCCCGCCCCCAACCCCGCCCCTAGTCCCACCCCCAACCCCGCTTTAAAATAAAATATATAATTAAAATTAAAATACATTTAATAAATTCCTAGTCAGAACAACATTCGTTTTTGAAAAATGTATTTAGTGTGTGTGTGTGTGTGTGTGTAAGTGTTTCCTGAACCCCTTAACCAGTGTCTGGACGTCCCCGCTTCATAATATCTAAAGCAGCAATCCCGCCTGGGATCTTACCTGATCCGCAGGTACCTAATTCCCGCAATGTTATAAGTTGGAGGGGATGTGTTCCCTACCTGTCTTCTGGGTTAGGGGGGATTCCGATGTCTTCCGTGTGAAGCTTGAGTCAGATCTGGAAGAAAGCAGTATAGGTTATTTTGGTGTAGTATAGGACAGTTAAGATATATAGGGTAAATAAGATATCCAGATACAGAGAGGGGGAGAGAGAGAGGAAGAGAGAGAGGAAGAGAGAGAGGAAGAGAGAGAGGAAGAGAGAGAGGGAGAGAGAGAGAGAGAGAGAGAGAGAGAGAGAGAGAGAGAGAGAGAGAGAGAGAGAGAGAGAGAGAGAGAGAGAGAGAGAGAGAGAGAGAGAGAGGGGGAGAGAGGGAGAGAGGGAGAGAGAGAAAGAGAGAGAGAGGAGAGAAAGAGAAAGAGAGAGAGGAGAGAAAGAGAGAGAGGAGAGAAAGAGAAAGAGAGAGAGGAGAGAAAGAGAGAGAGGAGAGAAAGAGAAAAAAGAGACAGAGGAGGGAGAGAGAAAAAGAGACAGAGGAGGGAGAGAGAAAAAGAGACAGAGGAGGGAGAGAGAAAAAGAGAGAGGAGGGAGAGAGAAAAAGAGAGAGGAGGGAGAGAGAAAAAGAGACAGGAGAGAGAAGGAGACAGAGGGGGGAGAGAAAGAGAGGGGAGAGAAAGAGAGAGGGGAGAAAGAGACCAGAGAGAGGGGAGACGGGGGAGACCAGAGAGAGGGGAGACCAGAGAGGGGGGAGACCAGAGAGAGGTGAGACCAGAGAGAGGGGAGACGGGGGAGACCAGAGAGAGGGGAGACGGGGGAGACCAGGGAGAGGGGAGACGGGGGAGACCAGAGAGAGGGGAGACGGGGGAGACCAGAGAGAGGGGGGAGACCAGAGAGAGGGGGGAGACGGGGGAGACCAGAGAGAGGGGAGACCAGAGAGGGGGGAGACCAGAGAGAGGGGAGACCAGAGAGGGGGAGACCAGAGAGAGGGAAGACGGGGGAGACCAGAGAGAGGGGAGATGGGGGGAGACCAGAGAGAGGGGAGATGGGGGGAGACCAGAGAGAGGGGGGCAGGGGTGACTGACTGACCGGGGCAGGGGTGACTGACTGACCGGGGCAGGGGTGACTGACTGATTGGGGGGGGGGAGGTACCTCTGGTGTCACACATACTCCCATACACACATACACATTCTCCTATATATATACATACACACACACACACACACACACACACACACACACACACACACACACACACACACACACACACACACACACACACACACACACACACACACACACACACACACACACACATACACACACTCCCACATACATACACACACTCCCACATACATACACACACTCCCACATACATACACACTCCCACATACATACACACACTCCCACATACATACACACACTCCCACATACATACACACACTCCCACATACATACACACACTCCCACGTACATACACACACTCCCACGTACATACACACACTCCCACATACATACACACACTCCCACATACATACACACACTCCCACATACATACACACACTCCCACATACATACACACACTCCCACACACATACACACACACACACATATATACACACACACACACACACATATATACACACCTATATACACACACACAGGCCGCGACCAGCACCACCACGCTCCCCCGCCCATCTCCTGCTCCGCTCCCACATGAGGGGGCTTCCCCCACTCCCATCACCCGGCACGCTCTCTGACGCAGGACCGGGGGGAATCGGGGACATGAGGGAGCATCCCCCGCTCCCATCACCTGGCGCGCTCTCTGACGCGGGACCGGGGGGAAGCGGGGGGGGGGGAAGTGGGGACATGAGGGTGCATCCCCTGCTCCCATCACCCGGCGCGCTCTCTGACGCGGGACCGGGGGGAAGCGGGGGGGGGAACCGGGGACATGAGGGGGCATCCCCCGCTCCCATCACCCGCCACGCTCTCTGACACGGGACCGGGGGGGGGGAAGCGGGGGGGGAGGGGGACATGAGGGGGCATCCCCCGCTCCCATCACCATAACTGCGGGCAGCAGAAGCACCGGGGAGGGGAGGGAGGTGGAGGAAGGCACAGATAATACTTACTGTGTCCTCCATCCTCCATGGGAAAAAAATGGCCGCTCGTTGGGGGCTGGCTCATATAGAGCCTGGCCGCGCGCCCACAAAGCCTGGGAGCGCGCGCCAATCATCTGTCAGGTAGGGGGAGTTTTTTTTTTTTTTCAGCCAGCGCGAGCAGGGAAATTTCAGCGCGAGCAGGGAAAATTTAAAAAACAAAACACGTGTGCTGCTTGGGCCAATAGTTACTCGCCCGGGGGTTAAATCCACCCGCCCCGGGCGAGTAAATGTATAGGATTGTCGAACACTGTATATATATATATATATATATATATATATATATATATATATATATATATATATATACAGTGTTCGACAAACCTATACATTTGCACGCCCCGGGCGAGTGGATTTAACATCGTGGCGAGCTCCTATTGGCCCAAGCAGCACACGTGTGGTACTAGGTGGCGAGTAGATTTTTTTGTTTGGCGAGTAGATTTTTTGGTGATTTGTCGACCACTGTATATATATATATACACGAGACCATGACTATTCTAAAGCTTGCCTTAAACTAGCCCGGTTACATTCTGGGTATATGCTGGGCTAGTTTATGGCAAGTTTAAGGCATTTCTGCATTGACTAATATATATATATATATATATATATATATATATATATATAGTGTCAAAAAGGAGAGCTACTTAGCGTGGCCAAATGCATACAACAAAAGACAGAAATGCCCAATGCTACATCTAATGTGCCAAAATACATACAGTAGTTAAATACATACTGCAATACTTCAGTGCTGATATTCTCGTTAGTAAACTTGACACCCTCTACAATTCAATTTGTCGTTTTGTTCTCCAATGCATCTACAACACACATCACTGCGAAATGCTCAAAGAACTAGATTGGTCAACACTAGAGTCTAGGCGCAAAGTTCACCTTTCCTGTCTTGCCTTTAAATTCTTCATGGGCAAGCTACCCAGCTACCTGAACAAGCTCCTCACTCCTACCACCTGCAGCACTTATCACCTGAGATCAGACTCCAAAAGACTGTTCATGGTCCCAAGGCTCAACAAAGTATTCGGACATTCCTCCTTCTCCTACCGTGCACCCCAAAACTGGAACAACCTACCAGAGACTCTCACATCCACCACCAGTTTAAGTTCTTTCAAATCTAAGGCTGTCTCACACTTTAACCTGGTCTGTAACTTTCATACGCTCATAATATATATTTTCTTTAACTGTGCACGCAATGTCTTGTATATAATGTATACCCTGTTCATTTATGTAACTGTACTTGTAACCATGTATTATTTGTTTTACTCTGTGCCCAGGACATACTTGAAAACGAGAGGTAACTCTCAATGTATTACTTCCTGGTAAAATATTTAATAAATAAATAAATAAATAAATAGTAAACCCTTTGGCCAAAGCATTATAAGCCTGCAGCCACGTCTGCTTGAGTTTTATGCGACTGAGATTAGTCTATATATTTAAGTATGTGTAATTGTATAGTGTATATTATATGTGAATGCAATTAGCAAGATTAGGGAGGTCATCACAAGACGGGTATTTAAGAGAGAGGAAGAGATGGAGCAACTACCCCCTGACAAAGCTATATCCAGCGAAACACATTGGGTTATTGGTGGCAGAGCCCAGCAGGAGAGCGTGGTGACATCATCTGAAACAGCGGACGCCGAATACGGAAGTGCACTGTGCAATAGGACGCGAGCAGCACACAAGCGGATGCACAAACACTGAAGGTTGCCTGCGAGACGGTCCTGACCTTGGGACTTCTCAAATGGTCCCCGCATCAGGACACTTGGCCGCAACAGTGCCTCCGACATAATTCGAGGACTTTCCATACATCGTTTTTTATCCACGCCCTGCAGGGATCATCTGTACTTTCTCACATGTAAGTGAGCATTATCTGTCATTATTATTTTTTATATTTTTCATACTGATCAGTGGTTGTGCTTGTCTGTTTCTGTCTTTATTTTACCAATGATCTCCTAATTGGGGTTAGAAGAGCTAAAGAACCCAAGCTCTTATGGACTGAGCACAACATGCATCGTTTGGTTTCTATTAATGATCTTAAATTGAGCACAGCTATAATTTGTGCTGGTGTTAAAGTGATATTTGCAGTGAATTATTTTTGTAATGTACCTGCACGAAGCAGACAATGTTGAGGCAAACTGAACATAAACTAACAAAAATAGACTCAGTCTCAGAAGGTACATTTCCTGTATCCTGCTTGGGCCCCTGCTTATACTGTATAATTTAAGCATTTAGAGTTCATTTTAATGTGCCCTTTGGTATAATCCTATTCTTGTTTCATATTATGGTCAAACTAAAAAAAAGTTTTATATTGAAATGACAAAGAATTTAAATTACATTGTTCAGTAAGTTATTTCTAGGAGCCAAGAAGCAAAATTATCCTGTGTCAGGTCAGCCTCTCTTTCAACACCTATATCTTTTGCAGAGTTAGAAATCATCGTTTTAAATGGTTCCTCTTCCATTTTTATACTTGGATATCATTCTCCTCAAGTAATAGCTGCAAAGTACAACAAAGCATTAGCTGTAGTCTGTAATTCCATATTTTTCTTCATTAATAAAACATGTAGGTAAGTGGAAAATTAATTTAGATAAGGAAGTTTACAATAGTGATACTACTTTGATGATTTACTTGGATGGAAAAGGGTTATATAGAGTTTTCCAAAGTAAATGGAAATTTAGAAAAGGGTTGTGCGTTAGTGTTAAATTATATCATTTTTATGTTGGTCAAAATGTTAACTCCGGCGTGGAAAACGGTTATGTTGATGAAATATCAAATGATCTTCCTGGCAGCATTGAGCTGTGTGACTGTATTGCAGTTTGGTTCAAGTGGAGTTGGATAAGTGTGTGCAGTTGTAATCAGCAGTTAAAACAAAGGAGGTTTGAAACGCAGGGTTTAGAATGCCATTCAGTGCACACATGTATGTGCACTTGGAGCAGCTGTTCCAGGGAGCATACTGTACCTCTGTGGGAAGTGTGAGCGGGTGGTCTCTTTGGATTCTCAGATTGCTGATCTGAAGAGGCAACTTGCAATATTGAGGGACACTGGCAATCTTGAAAGGGTTTAGTGCTCACAGAGCAGTCCCTGCCTGGGACTAGTGGTGCAGAAAGTGGAGCCAGGGCCAGCCTTAGGCTGCAGCCATGCTCCTGAAGACCACGCAGAGGCGTGTGCACACGTGCAAGGGGGCACGTGGGGCTCGAGGAATCTTTTCACTTTGATTCCACGGTGCTATGGGCAGGTCACGTGAGCGGTTCACCCAATGAGGGCGAACCAGCTCCGTGATGTCACGGCCACACCCCAGAAAAGCCCCTAGACACGCCCCCACTTCGTATCTAGCTTGGCCAGAACACGCTCCCACTAAACGTGGGTGACGTCACGCACGCGCACGCCCAAGGCAACACGTTGGCAGTGGAGCTCCCCCTGTGAAAAAAGTTAAGGGTACTTATCTTGAAGAGCGGCCCTTCTCTGGCAGTGTTGCGGCATCATGGATGTCACATCGGCATGTGACGTCACGTTGCCATGGCAACATGTAATCATATGACGTTGCAGTGTTATTTGACGACGGTGACCATGGCAAAGGGAAGCTACAGATAAGATCCCTGTGACAGGGCCTTTCCCTGGTTTAAAAAGGCAGCACACTTAAAGCTTGTCAAACCAAGCGAATGACTCCAGCAAGGAGCTGGTTAATTACAGCAAGAATCAATTAGCCAGTCTCCACTTGGCTCATCAGGCAGGTTCAAAAGTGTGCTGCACAAACTGCATGGGATTCTCTTGCACTGGAGGAATCTCTAGCACAGAGGAACTGTGCTGCCAGAGAGATCCCCAGGAAACTGATCTCTCTAGCACTGAAGAGGAGAGTGCTGTCAGAGAGTGATCCCAGGGATTTGGACCCTCTATTCCAGGGTGCAGCAGACCCTGGAACCCGCCAAAGGGTGCTCCCCCACGGACACCAACCCAGACCCTAAGACTGATGTAAGGCCTCGTTCAAGGTGCCAGAGGCAGGAGTTGGAGGGCGGGCGTTCGGGAGGGAGGGCGGCAGTCTGCTGGGCGATGTGTGTTCATCCCCAGCAGACTTTTTCAGGAATTGGGGAGGGGGCGGGGCTACAGACGGCAGGTTAGGGATCGAGGCTGCAGTCTTGAAATCATTCTCAAGAATGATTTCATTGGCTGCCGAGGTCCCAGTGACGCTGCTGCAGCTTCAAAAAATGAATTTTTTGTTTATTGAAACTGTAGCCAGCGTCAACTCCGGGCTTCGGAGACAGGGCAGCTGCTACCCTGACAACCAGTATTCAATTTGAATACTTTGTGTCCCACGGCAGCTCGCACGGCAGCACCCCCTCCCTCTGAAGCCTGCACCCTGAACGAGGCCTAAAGAGCCCCTGCTTACAGGTAACTCTTTGGACTTTGGGGTCAGAGGTTGGTAAGAAGCCTAGCATCTGAGACTGAGAAGCGTGAGTTAGCCCTTACAAAGGGATAGAAATGTTTTGTTTATTTTGCATGCTGACAAAAAGCTGTACTGTTTAAAGCCACGGGTTAAACAAAAGCCAATGTTATTTCCCTTCCCATACATCTCCTTGGTTATACCTCTGCACATGTCTCAACAAACCATCTCAAAGAAAGAAAAAAAAACACACACGTACCTTTCAGTGAGACGTGGTCTTGGCGGTCTGCGAGCTCCGTGCTCCCTCCTTTCCTTTCTCTTGTCGGCACCAGGATCCAACTTCTGCCGACCGGAGGGGGGAGCTAAAGAATGGAGGACCCCACACACCCCCTCCAGCCAGGTGAAAGTTTGATCCCGGCTGTGACAGGAGGAGAGATAGGCGGGAGGGGATGGCCCCTGAAGACATGGGGCCCAAGGTGGCCACCTTGCCCTAAGGCCGGCCCTGGGTGGCGCTGAGAGTGTGGACTAGGTGGTCCTAGGTAGAGTGAAGAGGTAGGTATCCGGGTAACAGTTAGCAGGGGAAGCACGGGGAGAGGAAGAGGCAGGCCAGTTTTGGGGGTATAAAACAAAATGTATGAAAAGTGTTAAGGTGCACAAAGGGAATAATGAATAATACACAAAAGACCGAAACACGCCCCTATTAGGTGCACTCAAGACTATGGGGTATATGGGATGATAGTGGTGACAGAATTAAAACCTAACTTGTAATAACTGTGTTACAGTAAGGAAAAGGGGTACAGGTGAACACAACATATTATAAAAATGCAGAGGCCAATCTGTGAAATACGTAAGGTGGACTCAAAAGTCCAGATAACACAACATTTACTAGTAGATCTGTAACAGAGATGACAACATCAAGCTGTGATTTTTTTTTTACGTGTGCCAATAGTCAACTGGAGGAGTAACCCTTGTGGCAGAATGTGACCATTGAAAATCGCGGGATCAGAGCAGGGTCTCTATCTGAATAGAGAAACCAAATTATAAATGTCTGTATCCTGTGGCTAAGTCTAAGCTAAATCTTGCTGGCTACAAAAACACTAATAGATGAGGAGATTAAATTCTACCTATGAGGCATGTATCAGCATAGTAAATGAGCCCAGTGGAGCCTACAGGGTGAGAGGTACTCCTATTATGAGCGCTGTCAGCGTATGTGTCTGTGAGATGTGTCAAGACCTCTGCCAGGCTCATAGGATGCCGTGGGCTAGGTGAGGCGGACGCATGCTGGAAGATATCCCTGCAGCCTGACAACTGGTCACGGGGAATTAAGCAGACCCAAGTCCCCCCACATTATCCTTACTGTTAGGCATGCCAGCGATGACTCCTCAAAGAGTCCACATTGACCAGTGCTTCATAAATTAAGACGTGAATAAAATCAGAGGTACTTAGTGCGGCTATCAGAGGTCTGTAAGGCAAAATGGGGAGTTGCAACAACGGTGAAGCATCAAGGGAACACCATTCAGAAAATTTGCTGCAGACCTCTGACGTCATAACTAGTCGACTGGACATATGTTTTGCAACATGTGCTTTGCCAAGTTTTGGGGGTAGTCTGACCCACAAACCCTTCACCATTTTTTTGAGTGAGTGCAGTCAAGGGCAGAGCCTTTTCCCCCCCATTGTTTTTATTCAGAGACCTAGGCAGGTTGTGGTGGTAGGTGACTCAATGATTGCCAAGTTAGAGAGGGCAATCTGTTGCCATGACTGTATGAACTGAACAGTTTGCGGTCTCCAGGGAGCACGGTTTCGGTACATTGTGGATCGGGTAGACAAATTGTTGGAAGGGACTAGGACTGACACAGCGGTCTTGGTACATGTAACAGGGTGCCTTCCCTGTCTGAGTAGTTTTGCAGGAAAACCAGTGTGTGGAGAGCTTGAATCCAGCACTGAGCAGGTTAATTCAGAGGAGACTGTCTTAATTAACCTGCTCAGCTGGCTCATTAGCGCCTTTAAAAAGCCTGCAGCTTTCACTGCAAAGGGGATGTTTAGTACAGGGAGACGCCCTGGACTGCTGTACAGATCAGAGCAACTATTTCTCTCTGGTCAGGAAGGTACTGGACTGCTGTGCAGAGAAACCCTGCACAAAGACTTACAGAACCCTAACCCAGAGCAAGCTAACTGACCTCCACTCTGTTAACTGTTGGTAAGTGGCCTAGCTCCCCAACCCATTGATAGGGTGTATAGAGAGGTGTAATGAAGCACTCCCAAGAGGAGTTAGGCTGTTTTGTTTTCCTGTAAACCCTGTTTGGCTGATCATAAGCAGTTTGTGCTGTTAAAGTTGTGGTTAAAAGCCTACATTTGTTTTCTCCTAAAAACGTCTCCTGTTCAAATAACCTCTGCACACATCTCTTACAGTACACGTCGGTACCAATGCCAAAGTTAAAGAAAGATGGAAGGTCCTAAGAAAATGAGTTCAGGGATCTATGCCTCAAGCTTAAGGCATAGACCTCTAAAGTAGTATTTTCAAAAATACTACCATTGTCATTCGCTACACAAGGGAGACAGTTGTTGCTTAGGGAGGTTAATATATGGCTGAGAAAGTGATGTATGAAGCGGTCTAGAACATTTCAGCGCGGTCAAATGTCACCGGGATTTCGCCGCCGGGACACTTAACCACAATGTCTGCTCCTGTGCCCGACCACGGTCCGCTGCGCGCTTAACCCGACAACCAGGTCTGACATGCCCGACAGCTGCATCTTTAAATGTCCTGCGTAGGATTGCTACACTGCCTATACAGGCCGCTCCAACACGCCATCTTTAAATGTCTCGCTGGTCATTTGGGTCATTTGGGCCACTGACCGGACATCTCGGCAAAGTTTCCAGCAGTGAGCTGCCCTGCGGCAAAGTATCCCGGTAGCACTAGCGGTGTTTTGGTCAACATGCCCTTCCGGTAGGTAGGCGGGGCTTGGAATTTAGAGCACTGGGAGTCATTTTCTGAGAGGTGCTAGGTCGATGTTAAAAAGATTTTAAACTAGGAAGGAGGGGGAAGGAACAAGCAAGAGTTAAGAAACTAAACAGAATAGATAGGAATGGGACAATAGCTATGGGTCATGGTCAGAGGCATAATCATGACCGCCGATAGGGGGGAAAGCAGGGACAACTGTCCCGGGACTGGTAGCTGTAGTGGTCTCAGCCTGCCGGCACTAGAACTTGGGCCCGGTCAGAGGTTGGGACCAACTTCTGCATCTGGCTGCTGGGCCTATAATTCCTGCAAGGCCCCAGCTTTCCTGAGCTGCTGAGTGAGCAGAGGGGGGTAAGAGGGGAGTGGTCACTGCTTACTGACCGGTGCTGCACTAACACACCTGTCAACGCTGCAGCCCATCACAGTGCCTGATCCTGATATCACGGTAGTGAAGCAGGATCGAGCGCTCTGTGACCAGCTGCAGCCCTGAATGACAGGTTAATCAATGCAGTGCTGTAACACAGGTGCTGAGAGGGATTCCTGAACCCCGCATCAGACGACTCCCAAGGCAGCTACCCAGCTTGCCTCCCCACCCCGCTAGTTTCACCACTTGTCATGGGAGTCGAGTGAGGAAAAGGGTGAGTTTAGCCAGCAGGGATGCACCCACATTAAAGATAATGCTAGTAAACGTCTAAAGACTAAAATAAATGGGAGGAGAAAGGCAGATCAACTAACAATAGCACAGACTGGTAGCAACCCTAAGTGCATGAATGCTAATACAAGAAGCCTTGAAATTGGAGATCTTGAAATAATAGCCAGAAGAAAAGGAAGGAAGAGGCAGGCATTTAGATTTTTAGACCCAAATCCACAAAAAAGGTGCAAAACTTTAGCACGCCTTTACTCTTATTCATGGGAGAATGGTAAAAGCGTGATAAATCTTGGCACCCTTTTGTGGATCTTGGCCTTAAAGTCAGAAGGGACCAAGGCATCATATCAGAATGTCACGAGTGCTCACCACAAACCGCACAGGACCGTGAGTCCGAGGTGGGGATATAGGAAAACCCCCGCCCTACAGCCGCGAGGGTGGTTCTGGTAAGCAGAGTAGTTTGTGGATAGCCTGGGTCAGGGCAGGTGAGTGTAAGATCGTAGAGGTACTTGCCGGAATCAGGGTCGGAGAGGTCAAGAGTAGTCGAAGTCCAATGCCAGGGTCGAGGAGAGGAGAAGGTAGAAGTCTGATGGGCGAGCCGAGGTTCGAAGGTGCCAGAGGTCAAGAGTCCGGGTACAAAGCTAGGGTCTGGTACTGGAAGACAAGAACAGACTGCGAGGTAGCTTGTAGTAAGCACGACCAAAGACGGACTATGCTCAGGAATCAGCCTAGGGCTGGTTGCACTACATACTGATGAGAGCCAATGGGAATACTTCCAGCAGTGAGGTCAGATGTAAGTAGAGCACTGGTAGGCTGACGCTGGGTGTAGGGCAGGTGTGGGAGACTCCAGGTAATCAGGAGAAGCAGGAATGGACATGTGCGCGTGCGCGACACCTGCCGGGAGCGGGACAGCGGTGCAGCACTGTGGAGGCAGCTGAGGGACGTCGGCGCACGCGGGGGTCTGCCCACGGCGGCACGCACGTCCTGTAGGTGGTGCGTGTTCAGCCAGTTGGGAGGAGGTAATGCGGGACTTGAATTCGCACGCCTCAGTGGCGGGAGGTGCGGGCGGTGTAGAACAGGGACGGAAAGCTACGGGAGGTAGGAGACACGGCTCCCTTACACAGAATTATAAGGAATTTAACAAAAGTTGGGCAATCAGATAAGCAAAAATTGAAAACGAAAAAAGGATTGAAATAAATAGTAAGATCAACTAAAAAGTTCTTCAAGTACATTGATAACAAAGAAAATATAGGACCCTCCAATATGAGATTTGAGAATTATTGGAGATAAGGAGAAGGTGGAGGTATTAAGTACATTTTTTATCTCTGTATTAACAAGGAGTTAATTGTAAAAATATTGCAACAGGACGAACCCACAACCTCTATGTTAACGAACATTTTGTAAACAGAGGAAGAAGTGTAAGACGGCTTGATAAAATTAAGGTAAATAAATCACCTGACCTCGATGGCATGCACCCAAGAGTTCATAAGGAGCTAAGTTCAGTAATAGCCAAACAATTAAATGTAATATTCATGGGCACCATTTCCACAGGTTGAGTACACTTGAAGGTATATTAATTATTAGTTCATTAGTAATATTCAGCATGGATGTATGAGGGATAGGTCATACCAAACTAACCTTATCAGTTATTTTATTTCTTTTGAGGAGGTAAGGTAAGTAGGAACAATGCAGTTGATGTGGCTACTTAGTTTTTTCAAAGGCTTTTGATATGGTACCACACGAGGATAGTGTACAAAATAAAGGAAATTGGACTCAGTGAAATTATTTGCACCTGGATTGAAAACTGGTTGAAGAATAGACAACAGAGTTGTCATAAATTAATAAACACACAGATACCCAACATGCTCTGAGAAACCCCAAACATTACCAATATATATATATATATATATATGTGTGTGTGTGTGTGTCAAAATAAAGCTACTTCGAATGTCAAAAAAACCTTGGTGGGGAGGGGCCACTATCCTCCCAAAACAGCTGAGACCAGCTGCACATAGTTAATAAACACACAGATACCCAACAAGCTCTGAGAAAACCCAAACTTTACCACATAATAGATATATATGTATAAGTTTCAAAAGGAGGTTTAAGCTTGCTGTCATGGGAGAGGGGGTTTGGCCCGTTATTAAAGGGGTTACACCCCATTTGGCCACGCCCTGCTCTCACCTGGGAGGCGAGGGGTTAACTGGAATGATGTCCAGTACTGTAGTTATGCCCCTGCTTCAGCACCAACTGTGTATCCCCTTGTGAATATGTATTGTTCCCATTCCAGTGTCTGCACTAAACCATACACTGGGATCTATGCGGGAGGGAAAGGGTTAATGTTAATTCTGTGTTTATGGCTCTTTGTCCCTTTTCCCGCCTTTGCAGGCTCCATTTTGCAGTCTCTCCATAGGTCGCCATTACAGCCCATGTAACCCTATGGAGATTCCGGCGATTTGGGCCGGATATCGTAGAAGACCTGCAGGTGGCGCTCGAGAGGAGGAGCGGCGGTTCCCCATTGAAAGTGAATGGAGTAATGCAGTTCAATGGGGATTCCAGGAAGCCGACCTCCGGAGACGAGCTGGCAGCCAGCCAGACCGCAAAACCGCAAGAGCGGAAACATTGTCAAAAAAGAGCTTTGATCGCGCAATAGGCGTGGGAACTAGGGCCTCGGTCAAGTTCACGGCCAATTGGCATGGGAACTTCTGTTCTAGGGCACCTAGAAATAAAATTCCTTTTGCCCCTAGATGTTAGGAACCCCCTCACTTGACCCCAACCGGGTCCGACAATTAATGGCGACGAGAAAGGGTTGCGCCGGCCAGGAGGGTCCGACCATTGACCGTAATGGCGGAGAAAGCCGCGTGGCTTTCAAACACTAAGTGTGAAACAAGGTAAACTGAAAACCCATAACTCCGGTTCCGTGGGGACCCAAGGGTTGTGTTTGGCAAGGATGTAGTCACTGCTCCGGCATGACTGCATGGCAATTTCCAGCCCTCTCCCCTCAACCGAACGGAGTAGGGTTAACTGTGAAAAAAGTGTGTGTGTCCCATTAACATCAATGGTAGCGGAGGTCCCATTGAATCCTATGGTGGCGCCGGCCCATGCATTTCCTACGGAGGCGCCAGCTCTATTGATTTTAATGGAGAGAGGCCACAAGTGAAAACGGCTAAGTCAGAAGGAGCAGAAACCTGGAACCCATAACTCTGGTTCTGTTCAACCTAGAGAGCTGAGACTCGGTCACCATGTAGTCCTAGTTCCGGCAGGATTGCAAGGCAAATACCGACAGAACAACAACAGAATGGAGTCAGGTTAAGGGTTAAGTTTGGGTTTCTGCCATTGATCTGCATGGCAGAAAAAAGCCTCTTTTGTAATGTGCTTTTAAAACTGCATTTGTGTAACTCCGGTCCGGTGGGTCGCAGCGAGCTGAAACTTAGCCACTAGGGAGAGTCTCCTCCGGCATGGGGGTCTGGAAAGTTTCAGCCCGCTCGGCCCAGCCGAACAGATTATTTTAATGTGTAGATATTAAGATATGTATTATTTTGAGGGTCTGGTATTCCTAAATCCGGGAAAACCAGAGGCCATATGGTATGTTAATGCTCAGGTGGGAGACAAGTGGTCTACAATAAGCCCCCTGATCAAAGGCTCCCCACCCTGCTTGTGTATGCTACAACAAAGGAAAGCAGGACGTGGGTACTTGTGATACGTGTTGTGTTTCACACCTTAAGACAAAGGATTTCCTGACCAGATCCACGTCTGGTAGACTTTCAGACGCCGGTCTTGTGGGAGGGAGGCTAGGGAAAGGAGCCCCTGATTAGAATAATGCCTACCCAGTGGGCAGGTATTACTTTGCCTCTCAAATGAGGTGGCAAGGAGGGATTGGGTGCAAATAATTGTCATCCAATGCCTTGCACCCCGTGTTAGGGTATGGGGCTGAAACTCCATATAAACCAGTGTAAGCTCTATGCCCATTGTCTTTCGTGATGTCTTCATTTGTATCCTGTATTGCTGAATGAATTGCCAATCCTGTACCTGATTGCTTCATTGTCCAACCCCTAAGTAAGTGCTATATTTTGTCTGTTATTTGTATCATCTTGTGTGTTCACCTATCTAAGGAATAAACTATATTTATTATATCTAAGTCGTGTTCAATTCAACCCAGATATTTGATGTATATTATAACCTATCACTAGCTACCGTGACACTCTCCCTTCCCCACTTTCCAAGTTGGCAGGTCAGTTTCATTTTGCTGTGTTATGTCAGATCCAATGCTGATCATTATAATTATAGAGGTTAATTATAGAGGTAAATAAGAATTTTTACTCAGGGAGTGTTAGGACCTGCTAGCGGTCATGCCTTGAAGTGGCAGCAGGCTTAAGACGCTTTGGCCAAAGGGTTGAACAGAATGAAACTTTTTCAAGAGAATATATAGGTATTGCACTGTGTATTTTTGTCACATTGGAAGTAGCTTTGGGCATCTTTGTTTGTTGTCATACATTAAACCTTTTCAGGTTGGGCTGACGTTATGAGTGGAGTACCTCAAGGATCGATACTGGAACCCTATATCAAGCAAGAGGTTAATTATCATTTTAGGCTTGGCGCGTCTCTTTCTGCAAAGTATTCTATCTCAGATCTGTACATTGCGTCATGCAGCAACAGTGCAAGTAAGATACAGGAGGGCCCTGGGTATACGGCGGGTTCCGTTCCAGGGGCCCGCCGTATAGTGAAAATCGCCGGAAAGCGGATCTGGCAATTTTCAGTCTGTGCATGCGCAAACCGGCATTTTTGCCGTTCTGTGCATGCGCGACCTACGGTCTGCGCGCGCAAACTACGGTATGCGCATGCGTGCCGGACGCAACCGCCCGTTCTGCGCATACGCGATTTACTATCCAACATGTCGGCCCCCTTCTCGGTGCCGCCATATCGGCAGATCGCCAAAAAGCGGAGCGCCGAGAATCGGGGCCCTGCTGTACTTGCTTTTTGATATAGGTTTGCATATACATCTTTAGGAGGATATATGATGTAGGTAACTGTTACAAGGTTTCACTTCTAGCAACAATTTGGTTACTCTGTTATCTGGTAAAGACTGTCCCATGTATAAGCAACTTAAAGGACACTGACATTGATGCACTTTTTGGCTTTGATAGTCTTTGCTATCCACTGTATTGCATACCACGATCAAATATGGTTGGAACTTGTCTATCCACTAATTCACTAGAGGTAAAATAGTCAAAGCAAACATGCAGAAACAAAATCTTCAATGTGCAATAATGTCTTTGCCTCGTAACAGTATTTCTTATTATCCAGGGAATATTAACCCTTTAAATAACTTTACTGATTAGGTATTCTCTGCCATCCTTTGCTCCCTTTACTGTGATTAACTGTGGCTGGAGTTTCTCTACTCAGGGAGTATTAAGCCCATTATATAGATGCTCCACTGCCAATATTCTAACGCTCCTATGTATATATATATGTATGTATATGTATATGTATATATATCCCATACCCTGTGTTTCTTTTTTTTTTTATCCTGGATCAAATGTTATCCACCTATTAAAAACATATTTTTTATGAGGGCTTTTTGTGGAGAGAGGACCTTCTTGAATCCTTACCTCCATTTTGTTTATACAGATAAGTAATTCCCCATACTCTTTATGTTGAAAGAGTAGTACTAGTTATCATCGCTGTAGTCAGTGGATGATTTGGGTCTTTGGGGATTGTGACTGTATTATGGTTATGTGTACCATCATGATGTGTAACCTGTATTGTTATTTTGCAGGTTCCAGACTGACCGATGGTGTACCAAATTTGGCCCCAAGCTAGGACATTGGTATTTTCACCCAGGGGAGGGTGTAACAGGGTATGTCCCATTATACATTTCTTGCCCCCTGTTATCCCTGTTATGTAAGTCCTGTTATCTGCAGGAAGTAACAGGTTAATCTTATGGGTTTGTGCCACCCCCCTCCTTGTTCCTCTATGATGGACAAGAGTAAGGTGGTAACTCATGGCCTGTGTAAGCCTATCAGGAATAGGTATAGTCCATGAGCCTGCCCCTCCTAGGGGAATGCCAGATTTAGTATGTTAGTCTGCTTCCTGCTCCAGTGAAGAGAGGAAGAAAGAGCTGTGAGTCTCTCCTATGGCAGGATGA